>NC_085019.1:23997553-24030053 GCF_963692335.1 Osmerus eperlanus
TGTCACTGAATTGCTTCCATAGTGATATACTGTGACCTGGTTGGTTGATCTACTATGATTGGTTGGTGATACTGTGATTGGTTGGTGATACTGTGATTGGTTGGTGATCTACTGTGATTGGCTGCTTTGAGGTCTTCCTCACAGCGTACACCTACCCAGACTGCTCCATACTGGCTTCTCATTGGTTATGGTGACCAGTGACAGAGAGGGTTGTTATGGTGACCAGTGACAGAGGACCTGCATCAGTCATGGAGATGGGCTCATTTGTGAGATAACTGGACATGGCCTGAACAAAGAGGATTATTTACATAAATAATACATTCTTCTTTTCTGCTATACCCTCTCTTTTTCTCTCTCTCTTCACTAGCGCACACTCTCTCTCTCCCCTACACACACACACGCGTGCACACACTGCAGTACATGCATCATGGAAGAAAGTACCAGAGATTAACTTGTATTCAGAATACACTGGCTAACGTGTTCACGGTGACTGTACCCAGATCCGCCTGCACCATGGAGAAATCAACACATGTCATGGTATGTTGTCAAGGTCCTGATTAAACAGTCTGCTGTTTCTGCCTCCACCCCACCTTCCCTCTGACGGGGTTCAAAGCCCTAAGTGTCCATTCATCCACCATCCTCCCCTGCCTCTGCTCTCATCTCTCTGTTCTTGGCGTCGACGCCACAGCGCCTCTCCCTCTCTCCATCCCTCCCTCTCTCTTTTTATTCATCACCGTTTCACTAACCCCCCTGTACTTTTTAATTTTCTCTCCATCACCCTCTCTCCCCTGTGGAGTCTCCATCTGGAGGTCAGGCAGTGAAGGGCACTCCAGAAGGAAGGAGAGGGGGATGAGAAGAGGAGGAGAGGGGGAGAGGATATGGAGATAAGGAGAGGAATGGAGAGGAGAGGAGGGGGGGGTGAGGAGATGGAGATAAGGAGAGGAATGGAGAGGAAGAGAGGAGAGGGGGTGAGGAGATAAGGAGAGGAATGGAGAGGAGGAGAGGAGAGGGGGAGAGGAGAGGAGAAGGAGATGAGGGGGATGAGAAGAGAAGGACAGGAGAGGGGAAGAGGAGGAGAGGGGGATGAGGAGAATAGAGGAGAAGAGACAAAGGAGATTTTTCTGTTGTCAAAACTGGCCGATATGTGACAAAACTGAGAAAATAGCAAACAGCACTCTGTATTTCCATGTGTTTTCGCTCTCGTCCAGCTCCCGCTCTTGTCACACTTCTCTCCAATCCTCACCCCTCCTCCTCACCCTTCCTCCTCACCCCTCCTCCTCACCTCTCCTCCTCACCCCTCCTCCTCACCCCTCCTCCTCACCTCTCCTCATCACCTCTCCTCATCACCCCTCCTCCTCACCCCTCCTCCTCACCTCTCCTCCTCACCCCTCCTCCTAACCCCTCCTCCTCACCTCTCCTCCTCACCTCTCCTCCTCACCCCTCCTCCTCACCCCTCCTCCTCACCTCTCCTCCTCACCCCTCCTCCTCACCTCTCCTCCTCACCCCTCCTCCTCACCCCTCCTCCTCACCTCTCCTCCTCACCCCTCCTCCTCACCTCTCCTCCTCACCTCTCCTCCTCACCCCTCCTCATCACCCTCCTCCTCACCTCTCCTCCTCACCCCTCCTCCTCACCCCTCCTCCTCACCCCTCCTCCTCACCCCTCCTCCTCACCTCTCCTCCTCACCTCTCCTCCTCACCTCTCCTCATCACCCCTCCTCCTCTCCTCTCCTCCTCACCCCTCCTCCTCTCCCCTCCTCCCTTCCCTTCCCTTCCTCTCCTCCTCTCCTCTCCTCCTCTCCTCCTCTCCTCTCCTCCTCTCCTCCTCTCCTCCTCTCCTCCTTTCCTCTCCTCCTCTCCTCTCCTCCTTTCCTCTCCTCTTCTCCTCCTATCCACGTCATGTTCCTGTGTTCAGTTTCCGTCTGTGGTGCTGCTCCCCTACTGCCAAAGGAACACTTTTGGGGCAACGGGCTGTGAAATAGGGACAAGGAGGCAAACTCACACACACACACACACACACACACACACACACACACACACACAAACACATTCACACACTCATACATGCAAAGAAACACACATGAAAACACAAACACACAAACACATTCTGGCAAAGCCGGAATGTAGCTGTAGATGCACATCAGTATACATGTAAAGCAAAGAGCTTTCTTTTGTAAATGTATAGATGCGCATACACAAACACACACATGCATTTAAGCACACACACATTAACATAAACACACATGACCACACACACACCTTCTGTTAGCATTGACCCCCCCTCCCCCACCCTGTCTCTCCCCCTTGCTCTCATCCACACACACTGTACAGTAGATTCACAGCAGTACAGCTCAACATGCAGCAGAGAAGCGAGGAGAAGAGAGGGAGGGAAGGAGAGACTGGACGACAGCAGGGAAAGGCACCGAAAGCAGAGAGAGAAGAGGGTGAGGGGGAATGACTGGGAGGGAGGCAGAGAGAGGCAGAGAGAGAGAAGGAGGAAGGAGGGAAGGAGGGAGAGGGAAGGAGGGAGGGACAGCCGACACAAGACAACATCGACAGACATCGGAAGAGGTTCTGACAGAGATGATGTGAGTGCATATTCAGAGAGCCTCTCTCCCCCCATCTCTCTCTCTCTCTCTCTCTCTCTCTCTCTCTCTCTCTCTCTCTCTCTCTCTCTCTCTCTCCTCTCTCTCCCTCTCTCCCTCTCTCCTCTCTCTCCTCCCTCCACTGCTCATCCACAGCGGTTGTTCCTTCTTCCTGTGTGCGTTGACGCGTCTCCCTCCACCCATGTCCCTCGCTAACCCTTTCATTCATGCCTTCCGTTTTGTTTACAGAGAATGTGAGAGGAAACAGGAGAGAGGGGAGGGTTAGTGTGTGTGTGCATGTGTGTGCATGTGTGTGCGTGTGTGTTACATGGCCATGAGGAGAGGGTAATGTGGGTGGTTAAGGATGATGTTTGGTCATTGAGAGAGGCAGAATGATGGTGATTCAGAACAGACGTGAGGGACTGTGCAGGGCAGCATAGGCAGGGCGGCAGAGGCAGGGCGGCAGAGGCAGGGCGGCAGAGGCAGGGCGGCAGAGGCAGGGCGGCAGAGGCAGGGCAGCAGAGGCAGGGCAGCAGAGGCAGGGCCACACCACACACCTGCCCTCAACCTGCATGCTGCCACTTTTATGAATGAGAAATCAGTGAAAGACAGCGTGTGTCTGAGAGACAGGTACTTGTGTCTGTGTGTGCCCATTCTGGCTTGTGCTTGTCTGTGGGCTCATTGTACTGTTTGTGTGTGTGTGCCTCTTCATGTTCGGCTTGTGTGTGGAATAGTCAAATGCTCTTCAAACCAATCACCCCTCACCTCTCCTGCTCCCCTTTCTCAAAATTACCTCATTTCTCTCCTTTTTATGCAAAACCACCTCGCTCCCCCTCCCCCCTCCCTACCACACTCCCTCCACACTCCTTCTCTCTCTCTCTGTGTCGCAGTCACAGTGAACCATCTCCATCTCTCTCACTCCCTCTCCCTCTCTCTTTCTCTGTCTTAAGCATGAAGGGGCCGGGAGAGCTAGGCCCGCTTTCTGTCTCTCTCTCTCTCCTCCTCTCTCTCCTCCTCTCTCTCCTCCTCTCTCTCCGTCTCTCTCTCCTCCTCCTCTCCTCCCCTAGCGCGGCTCGCGCTAGCTGCTCTCTCGCTGGAAGACGAGAAGGAGGAGGAGGAGGAGGAGGGGGAAATGGCAATGGGGGGATGCGACGAAGAGGATCTCTCCCTCTCCCTCTCCCTCTCTTCTTCCTGGCCGTCGCTAGGCCCCGTCAATAGGAGCGTCTGGTTCATTTACAGGTACGGTCGGCTTTTGTTTGCGACGGCTCGGAGGGGTGGAGGAATGGCGAGAGAGGGAGAGGGGAGAGGAGGAAGGGGCGAGAGGCATGCCGGGGGGAGAGTGATACTCGCGCGTGGATGGCAGGATGGAGTGATTAGGAGGACTGATAGAGAGGGGAGAGGGGATGTGTTGCAATGCCTGAGCCTGCTCCTCAGTGTGTGTCGGTGTGTGTGTGCGTGAGAGGAGGATGATGAGGATGTTAAGTCCGGTGTGTTAGCAGCATGTCTGTGTCTTCATGTCCGACTGCCTCTCTGAATGCTTCCCTTCAGAAGCAGCACTGACACGAGTGATTGCTGCTGTTCTAGGGATGTCAATGCTGTGTGTCCGTGTGTGTGTTTTCTGTTAGTGCGTGTGTGTGTTTTCTGATAGTGCGTGTGTGTGTTTTCTGTTAGTGCGTGTGTAGGTCTAGATGTTTGTGCGTTCGTCTGGGAGCATTTTTTACAGTAATCTGCAACAAGCTGTAACTAGCATCTTTATTGTGTTGTCATCTAGTGTATAGTGTACCTGCGCTTTGTGTTGTGTTTACCTATCCTGTGTGTGTGCGTGTGCGTGTGTGTGTGTGTGTGTGTGAACACGGCTCAGCTGAGGGAAGCAGAGAACATGACACGGCTTGTCATGTAAAGCTCATCTCCTTCTGGCAGATCGGGGTGATCGGGACAAGCTTGTCAAGATGCTGCTGTTGTGTTGGTTTTCCATGTTAGATGTGTGTGTGGTGTGTGTGTGTTCTATGACACATATGACTTCCTAAAGACAGTAATATAATTGTTGGATTCAAAGAAGCATCTAAAATGTGTGTTTGAGAGAGACTAGTGACATCACAGTGGGGTGACAGTGTTTGTGACATCACAGTGGGTGACATCACAGTGGGTGACATCACAGTGGGTGACAGAGTGAGTGACATCACAGTGGGTTACAGGGTGAGTGACATCACAGTGGGTGACATCACAGTGGGTGACAGGGTGTGTGACATCACAGTGGGTTACAGTGGAGTTAGGGTTAGTACAGGCATCCGTTGGCTGGAGCCTGGAGAATTAGGACCATGTCATATCATGTCTGTGTGGAGCCATATGCTGTTTCTCAGCAGCACTGTTCACACTTACTCTACACACACACAAACACACACACACATACACGCACACATACACACACGCATAAGGCAGAGACAGGTTGTGATGGCCATGCTCTCATGTTGGGGAGTAACTGTGTCCTGGTGAGTTGCCATGACAGTGGAGAGGAGTGCAGCAGCAGGAGGAGGAGGGGGATGCGGGTGTTTGTGTGTGTGTGCACACTCAGTCACTGAGAACATTTGAAGAAGCAGCTGGGGAGTAAAAATGGAGGGAAGGAGGAGATGAGAAGCATTAGTGATGGTCGAGTCTCCAGCCCAGCTTGTTACCCCGGGGGTGGGTTACCCTGGGGTGGGTTACCCTGAGGGTGGGTTACCCCGGGGGTGTTTAAATGATCAACCCCCTGGCTAGCTGGCTAAATGACACAGAGAGAGAGAGAGAGAGAGAGAGAGAGAGAGAGAGAGAGAGAGAGAGAGAGAGAGAGAGAGAGAGAGAGAGAGGATGAACAGATGGAGTGGGCTGGGACTGAAAGGTGTACAGTGGGATTATCAGCATGTGGTTACAGTAGCTATGTTACAGTAGCTATGTTACAGTGGAGACTGTATCAATACAGCTCTAGGCCACTGGCTGACTTGCTGACTGGCTGGCTAGCTGTAGTTACAGTAGCTGTGTTACTATGGAGACTCTGGCTGGCTAGCTGGCTGGCTGGCTGGCTAGCTGTAGTTACAGTAGCTGTGTTACTATGGATACTCTGGCTGGCTAGCTGGCTGGCTGGCTGGCTAGCTGTAGTTACAGTAGCTGTGTTACTATGGAGACTGGTTGGCTAGCTGGCAGGCTATCTCGCTATCTGGCTGGCTGTGTAGCTAGACTGACCCACAGAAAGAGTCAAAAACTGAATGTCCATGTGATGGCCAGTGGTCAGGAAGTTGTCTCGACGAGACCCTCGATGCACCAAACAGAGGAGTCAGCTCCAACGTGCAGCGTCCCTTCTGGGAACCCTCTCATGCCAGCTCCCTCATGTAGTTTGGTGATAGCAACTGGAATCATTAGTTTCTCTTGCTCATTATAGCTTATTTATTCATGAGGCTATTTCTGCAAAGCGGACAAACATAACCTATTTGCCATTTTCTCTCTATATTGACTCTACATATGAAGAATGTGATTTTCTTCTGTCGATGACTAATTCCATGTCATTAGATGGCCAAGCTTTGCATACGTTGGTCTCAAGCTTGGGCCTACACAAACTCCCTCAGTCCAGTTTCTGCTGTTGCTGAGGCAACCACCACTATCATATATAGCATCTTGTGAGAGAGGTTCTCAGCATCTTTGGGCAGCAGGGCTAAGTCCAGCGCCATCTTACCTGCCTCTCCCTGTGACACACACACATGCACATATACACACACACACATGCACATTTATGCACATGCACACACTCATGCACACGCACACATGCATGCACACACGCACATATACACGCACAAACACACAAGCACACACTCAATCACTCACATGCACGCACGCACACACACACACACACACACTCACTCACACACACACTTACAGCACCATCTGACAGCTGACTTCGGAAAGAGGACACAGGTAGTAGGAAGACAGGACGTTCGGGGGCAAGAGGGTGTGGTTTCATTCACAGGTTTAAAACATCTTCAAACATCCTCCTCATTCCAGCAGGCCTCTGATCCCCCCCACCCCCACTCCTCCCCCACCCTTCCCCACCCTTCCCCTCTCCTCCCCCACCCTTTCCCCTCTCCTCCCCCACCTTTCCCCTCTCCTCCCCCACCCTTCCCCTCTCCTCCCCCACCCTTCCCCTCTCCTCCCCCACCCTTCCCCTCTCCTCCCCCACCTTTCCCCTCTCCTCCCCCACCCTTCCCCTCTCCTCCCCCACCCTTCCCCTCTCCTCCCCCACCTTTCCCCTCTCCTCCCCCACCCTTCCCCTCTCCTCCCCCACCCTTCCCCTCTCCTCCCCCACCCTTCCCCTCTCCTCCCCCACCTTTCCCCTCTCCTCCCCCACCCTTCCCCTCTCCTCCCCCACCCTTCCCCTCTTCCTCCCCCACCTTTCCCCTCTCCTCCCCCACCTTTCCCCTCTCCTCCCCCACCTTTCCCCTCTCCTCCCCCACCCTTCCCCTCTCCTCCCCCACCCCCTGACTGAGGACTAAGTCTCCCTCCTGGTGCAGTGTGAATGTGCAGGGGTGAACGCCCTCTTCCCTCCCCTCGCTCTGTCTCTCTCTCCTCTTTCCCTTCATCTTTTCTCTCTCTCGTTTCTTTCCCCAATGTGTTCTTCTCTCTCACTCGGCGAGTCATCGTTCCTCTCCTCATCCTCCGAACCTTGCTGACTCTCTCTCTCCTCCTCTCTCCTCCTCTCTCCTCCTCCTCTCTCCTCATCCTCCTAACCTTGCTGACTCTCTCTCTCTCTCCTCCTCTCTCCTCCTCTGTCCTCATCCTCCTAACCTTGCTGACTCTCTCTCTCCTCCTCTCTCCTCCTCTCTCCTCCTCTGTCCTCATCCTCCTAACCTTGCTGACTCTCTCTCTCCTCCTCTCTCCTCCTCTCTCCTCCTCTCTCCTCCTCTCTCCTCCTCTCTCCTCCTCTCTCCTCATCCTCCTAACCTTGCTGACTCTCTCTCTCTCTCTCCTCCTCTCTCTCTCTCTCTCTCTCTCTCCTCCTCTCTCCTCCTCTCTCCTCCTCTCTCCTCATCCTCCTAACCTTGCTGACTCTCTCTCTCTCTCTCCTCCTCTCTCCTCCTCTCTCCTCATCCTCCTACCTTGCTGACTCTCTCTCTCTCTCTCCTCCTCTCTCCTCATCCTCCTAACCTTGCTGACTCCTCTCTCCTCCTCTCTACTCCTCTCCTCCTCCTCTCCACCTCTCTCCTCCTCTCTCCTCATCCTCCTAACCTTGCTGACTCTCTCTCTCCTCTCTCCTCCTCTCTCCTCATCCTCCTAACCTTGCTGACTCTCTCTCTCCTCCTCTCTACTCCTCTCTCCTCTTCTCTCCTCCTCTCTCCTCCTCTCTCCTCCTCTCTCCTCATCCTCCTAACCTTGCTGACTCTCTCTCTCCTCCTCTCTCCTCCTCTCTCCTCCTCTCTCCTCATCCTCCTAACCTTGCTGACTCTCTCTCTCTCTCTCTCTCTCTCTCTCTCTCCTCCTCTCTACTCCTCTCTCCTCCTCTCTCCTCATCCTCCTAACCTTGCTGACTCTCTCTCTCCTCCTCTCTTCCTCCTCTCTCCTCATCCTCCTAACCTTGCTGACTCTCTCTCTCTCCTCCTCTCTCCTCCTCTCTCCTCATCCTCCTAACCTTGCTGACTCTCTCCTCTCCTCCTCTCTCCTCCTCTCTCCTCCTCTGTCCTCATCCTCCTAACCTTGCTGACTCTCTCTCTCTCTCTCTCTCCTCTCTCCTCCTCTCCTCATCCTCCTAACCTTGCTGACTCTCTCTCTCCTCTCTCCTCCTCTCTCCTCCTCTCTCCTCCTCTCTCCTCCTCTCTCCTCCTCTGTCCTCATCCTCCTAACCTTGCTGACTCTCTCTCTCCTCCTCTCTCCTCCTCTCTCCTCCTCTCTCCTCCTCTGTCCTCATCCTCCTAACCTTGCTGACTCTCTCTCTCTCTCTCCTCTCTCCTCCTCTCCTCATCCTCCTAACCTTGCTGACTCTCTCTCTCCTCTCTTCTCCTCTCTCCTCATCCTCCTAACCTTGCTGACTCTCTCTCTCCTCCTCTCTACTCCTCTCTCCTCTTCTCTCCTCCTCTCTCCTCTCCTCTCTCCTCCTCTCTCCTCATCCTCCTAACCTTGCTGACTCTCTCTCTCTCCTCCTCTCTCCTCCTCTCTCCTCCTCTCTCCTCATCCTCCTAACCTTGCTGACTCTCTCTCTCTCTCTCTCTCTCTCTCTCTCTCTCTCTCCTCTCTACTCCTCTCTCCTCCTCTCTCCTCATCCTCCTAACCTTGCTGACTCTCTCTCTCCTCCTCTCTCCTCCTCTCTCCTCATCCTCCTAACCTTGCTGACTCTCTCTCTCTCCTCCTCTCTCCTCCTCTCTCCTCATCCTCCTAACCTTGCTGACTCTCTCTCTCCTCCTCTCTCCTCCTCTCTCCTCCTCTGTCCTCATCCTCCTAACCTTGCTGACTCTCTCTCTCTCTCTCTCTCCTCTCTCCTCCTCTCCTCATCCTCCTAACCTTGCTGACTCTCTCTCTCCTCCTCTCTCCTCCTCTCTCCTCCTCTCTCCTCCTCTCTCCTCCTCTCATCCTCCTCTGTCCTCATCCTCCTAACCTTGCTGACTCTCTCTCTCCTCCTCTCTCCTCCTCTCTCTCCCTCTCTCCTCCTATTCCATCCTACCTGTCATCCTCTCCTCATCCTCCTAACCTTGCTGACTCTCTCTCTCTCTCTCCTCTCTCCTCCTCTCATCATCCTCCTAACCTTGCTGACTCTCTCTCTCCTCCTCTCTCCTCCTCTCTCCTCATCCTCCTAACCTTGCTGACTCTCTCTCTCTCTCTCTCTCTCTCTCTCTCTCTCTCTCTCTCTCTCTCTCTCTCTCTCCTCTCTCTCTCTCCCTCTCTCTCCTCTCTCCTCTCTCCTCCTCTCCTCCTCTCTCCTCATCCTCCTAACCTTGCTGACTCTCTCTCTCTCTCTCTCTCTCTCTCTCTCCTCCTCTCTCTCCTCTCTCCTCATCCTCCTAACCTTGCTGACTCTCTCTCTCTCTCTCTCTCTCTCTCTCTCTCTCTCTCTCTACTCCTCTCTCCTCCTCTCCTCCTCATCTCCTAACCTTGCTGACTCTCTCTCTACTACCTCTCTCCTCCTCTCTCCTCCTCTCTCCTCCTCTCTCCTCATCCTCCTAACCTTGCTGACTCTCTCTCTACTCCTCTCTCCTCCTCTCTCCTCCTCTCTCCTCCTCTCTCCTCCTCTCTCCTCATCCTCCTAACCTTGCTGACTCTCTCTCTCCTCCTCTCTTTCCTCCTCTCTCCTAGTGACTCTCTCGATCCTCTCTCTCCCCTCTTTCCCCCTCCCCTCTCTCCTAGTGACTCTCTCCCTCTCTCCTAGTGACTCTCTCCCCTCTTTCCTAGTGACTCTCTCCCCTCCCCTCTCTCCTAGTGACTCTCTCCCCTCTCTCCTAGTGACTACATCATAAAGGAGAAGACAGTTCTTCTGCAGAAAAGAGACAGCGAGGGGTTTGGCTTCGTCCTGCGAGGGGCCAAGGGTGAGGAAACGTGCTTCGGCCCAGCGTGACCCTGACCCCTGACCCCTGACCCCTGACCCTGTGTCTCTGTCTGCAGCCCAGACCCCCATTGAGGAGTTCACCCCCACCCCGGCCTTCCCTGCGCTGCAGTACCTGGAGTCTGTGGATGAGGGAGGTGTGGCCTGGAGGGCTGGTCTGCGGATGGGGGACTTCCTCATTGAGGTCTGTGAGGTCTTGAGGCTGGCGCAAGCCAGGAACTGTGCTGTACATGCCGTCTCAACCCACTACTACGCCTTACTCTGCTGTACCTCTCTCTCTCTCTCTGTATCTCTATTTCTCTGTCACTCTCTCTTTCTCTCTCTCTTTCTCTCTGTCTCTCTCTCTTTCTCTGTCTCTCTCTCTGTCTCTCTCTTTCTCTGTCTCTCTCTCTGTCTCTCTCTCTTTCTCTGTCTCTCTCTCTGTCTCTCTCTCTGTCTCTCCCTCTCACTATCTGTCTTTTTCCCTACCCTCTCTCTCTCTCTCTCATTCTCTCTATGTCTCTCTCTCTGTCTCTCCCTTTCTCTGTCTCACACTCTCTCCCCCCCACACTCTCCCCCTCCCCGCCCCCCTCTCCCCCCCCTCTCTCGCCCCTCTCTCCAGGTGAATGGTCAGAACGTGGTGAAGGTGGGCCACAGGCAGGTGGTCAACATGATCAGACAGGGCGGCAACAGCCTCATGGTTAAGGTTTGTCATGGTGACCCGCAATCCCGACATGGAAGAAGGCTCCAGAAAGAAAGGTAAGACAAAGTTCAGAGTCATAGGAACGATGAAGATGATGATAAGGAGGAGGAGGAGTTGTTGAAGGGATGTTAGGATGAGGTGAGGATGAGGTGAGGATGAGGTTAGGATGAGGTGAGGATGAGGTGAGGATGAGGATGAGGATGATGATGATGACTTTACTCTTTTTCCTTTACTCTTTTTCCAACAGTCCCTCAGCAGAGCAAGAGACTCAGCACTCCGGCCATCGCCCTGCGCTCCAAGTCTATGACATCAGAGCTGGAGGAGATGGGTAAGACTGCTGGGGGAGAGGGGAGGATACTGGTAGTAACCAGGCAGAGAGCTTGGACTTGAGGCAGGAGTAGAGGCAGAAGTACAGGCAGGAGTGGAGGCAGAAGTACAGGCAGGAGTAGAGGCAGAAGTACAGGCAGGAGTAGAGGCAGAAGTACAGGCAGGAGTGGAGGCAGAAGTACAGGCAGGAGTAGAGGCAGAAGTACAGGCAGGAGTAGAGGCAGAAGTACAGGCAGGAGTAGAGGCAGAAGTACAGGCAGGAGTAGAGGCAGAAGTACAGGCAGGAGTAGAGGCAGAAGTACAGGCAGGAGTAGAGGCAGAAGTACAGGCAGGAGTAGAGGCAGAAGTACAGGCAGGAGTAGAGGCAGAAGTACAGGCAGGAGTAGAGGCAGAAGTACAGGCAGGAGTAGAGGCAGAAGTACAGGCAGGAGTAGAGGCAGAGGGCCAGAGGGGGGGGGGGGGGCAACCATAGATGACGGTCTCAATGCATTTCACTGCTCTTTCAGAGGTTCCACACTGTCACTTCCAGCACCCCCACTACAGGTAATCCACCTCCTGACCCCTCCCACTCTCCGCCCTGTCGCCCTGCCCACCCCCTTCAACCCCTGTGCCCCCTGCACCCCTAGCCCCCAGCTCTAACCCCCCACACCGCCCTGTCGCCCTGCCCACCCCCTTCAACCCCTGTGCCCCCTGCAGCCCTAGCCCCCAGCTCTAACCCCCCACACCGCCCTCCGCCCCGCACAGGCTCTCCTCTTCAGAGACTCACCCCGGAGAGTTTGTGTTGCCAAGGTAACACTGCAGGGGGGTGGGCGTCGCTCGGAGGGAGATTGTGGCGGCTGCTGCTGTCTGTGCTGAGCATGCTCAGTGAGGAGGGATGATTTATGAGGAGAGACAGGTGCTCTGGGGCTCAACGTCCAGACTCTGGTTTCTCTGGTCTCTCTGGTCCCTCTGATCTCTTTGGTCTTTCTGGCCTCTCTCTGGTCTGTCTGGTCTCTCTCTGGTCTCTGTGGTCTCACTCTGGTCTCTCTCTGGTCCCTCTGGGCTCTCTGGTCTCTCTGGTCTCTCTGGTCTGTCTGGTCCCTCTCTGGTCTCTCTTGCCCACCTCCTCTGTCTGAGCCAGCCCTCCCCAGCCCTCTGAGACAGCATGAGCACCCAGACCCCCCCCACCCCCCACAGGCACAACCTAAACCTGACCCCACCCACACCTGTAAACCAGTGACCACCCCCCCTCCCCTCGTTTACCCAATTTAACTTTGCACCCCGACATAGACACCACATTACCACACCCTGATGCAGACCTAGGAAATTAATACTTTCATACTTCCGTAATCTACTCAATGACGCCAGCCAATACAATATTATAATAGACCTTCACCAACACACAAGACAAACATCCTGACATCTCACCAGCTCGTACAGCAGGGTACCAGCTCGTACAGCAGGGTACCAGCTCATACAGCAGGGTACCAGCTCGTACAGCAGGGTACCACCTCGTACAGCAGGTACCACCTCGTACAGCAGGTACCAGCTCATACAGCAGGGTACCAGCTCGTACAGCAGGGTACCACCTCGTACAGTAGGTACCAGCTCGTACAGCAGGGTACCAGCTCATACAGCAGGGTACCACCTCGTACAGCAGGTACCAGCTCGTACAGCAGGTACCAGCTCATACAGCAGGGTACCACCTCGTACAGCATCTACCACCTCGTACAGCAGGTACCAGCTCGTACAGCAGGGTACCACCTCGTACAGCAGGTACCAGCTCGTACAGCAGGGTACCAGCTCGTACAGCAGGGTACCACCTCGTACAGCAGGTACCAGCTCGTACAGCAGGGTACCAGCTCGTACAGCAGGTACCAGCTCGTACAGCAGGTACCAGCTCGTACAGCAGGTACCAGCTCGTACAGCAGGTCACACTGCAGTTCAGAGAAAGCAGGAACATGATTATCATATACCACCCCGCCTCATTTCATCATTAAGGTTTTACAGTCCTGTCGTATCTAAACAATGACATAATTTAAAATAATTAGGAAGTTGTTGAGGAGAATACTGGTTCATACTTGCTCCACAGTTTCAAGCTCTTCACTTATGTATAAGCTTGTTAAACCCTGTTCCCTCACGCATCCTAATGGAAGATGCAACTAGACAATACCCCCCTCACTACCTCCTAATCTCTCTCCAAGATAACTGAAACTTCCATTACTGGCGCAGAGGAACACTGAACCCTCAACCAAAGCATAATAGTTAGAACGAAGAAACAGAATAATTAGTTTCTCTCAAGGAAGAGATAATCAGTTTGGGTAAACAATGCAAAACAATAAAATGTGAAATGCCATTGTCATCTCAATTACAACCACTCCACACTCTACACAAACAGCCCCTGTGTTTTAGGTATGAAGGGCTGTTGGACCCAGTAAAGCAAAGCTCTGAATATCCATAATAATATGGATATATCTGATATATATAATAATATATATCTGGATATATCCATCCATAGTTAGAGGGGATCTCTCCCTGTGTCAGTCCATAGTTAGAGGGGATCTCTCCCTGTGTCAGTCCATAGTTAGAGGGGATCTCTCCCTGTGTCAGTCCATAGTTAGAGGGGATCTCTCCCTGTGTCAGTCCATAGTTAGAGGGGATCTCTCCCTGTGTCAGTCCATAGTTAGAGGGGATCTCTCCCTGTGTCAGTCCATAGTTAGAGGGGATCTCTCCCTGTGTCAGTCCATAGTTAGAGGTGATCTCTCCCTGTGTGTCAGTCCATAGTTAGAGGGGATCTCTCCCTGTGTCAGTCCATAGTTAGAGGTGATCTCTCCCTGTGTGTCAGTCCATAGTTAGAGGGGATCTCTCCCTGTGTTTCTGCATGTTTTAACCACTAACTCTGAGCTTCCTCCTCTCTGCTCCTCCTGCCTGATGCAGTGGAGAGAGGTGAGACACATCTTCAGACTGTGCGTGTGTGTGTGTGTGCTCGTGTGTGCGCGTGTGTGCTTGAGTGTGTGTGCTCGTGTGTGCGCGTGTGTGTGTGCTCTTGTGTTAATGTGTGTGTGTGTGTGTGCTCGTGTGTGCGCGTGCGTGTGTGTTAATGTGTGTGTGTGTGTGCCCGGGTACATGCATTTGCATGTTGCATGTAGTATTGATGTAGGTTTCTGTGCGCGTGTTTCTCGTCTTATTGAAAGGACTGCTATGTGTGTGGGTGTCTGGTTTCTATATCAGTTGGAAGCATGGAGGGCAGAGACAACTCATTGGCATATATGGTTGTTATTCACTGTGTTGAGGAGATTGCAGTTGCTCATGTACAAAATCTTAAGTATCATTTCATCTCCCTTTAAGCTGCTACCCCTTGGAAAAAAAAATCAGGTGAGACATCATTATTATAGATTATAGATATCTAGTTATTTAGATCTTGTAGTTTATAGAGATCTAGTTATTTCAGATCTACTTATTCACTCACTTACACTTCTCTCTTATGTGTCTCCTCAGAATTTGAATCTTCACAAGTTACAGAGAAGAAGAGGACAGTTTATCAGATGGCTCTGAGTAAGAATGTTTACAGTAGATCCTCTTACACTAAGAATGTTTACAGTAGATCTTCCCAGAGTAAGAATGTTTACAGTAGATCTTCTCAGAGTAAGAATGTTTACAGTAGATCTTCTCAGAGTAAGAATGTTTACAGTAGATCTTCTCAGACTGCGCATCAAACAACAGCCTGCCCTCCCCCCCCTCCCTTCCATCTCTCCCTCCCCCCCCGCCCCCTCCCCCCTCAGATAAACTAGATGAGATCCTTGCAGCTGCTCAGCAGACAATCAGCACCAACGAGGGGTCTCGGGCTCAAGCTCCTAAACGAGACAGGGGGCGGGGCCTTTACAGCAACGAGGTGGGTGTGGTCAGAGAGCCCTGCATCTGTGTGTGTGTGTGTACTTGAGTCCATATCTGTGTGTTTGTGTGTATATATGTGTATCTGTGTGTGTGTGTATCTATGTGTGTGTGTATCTGTGTGTGTGTGTGTGTTGCGCTTGTGTTCACTGGTGCGATTCACCTGTCACAAGGTTGAGAGGAACAGTTTGTCCAGTTGTGTTCCTATGGTAACACCCTCACATTTACGCGATGCACAGTTTAGGGAGAGTTTGATTAAACACTAGCACAAACAGCTTCTTATTTAACTACCCAACTACAGCACTGCACTGCTCCAAAAAAGCCATTATGCTCACTGGCTGGGGCATGAATAATGTAATGATTGTAATGCATTGACCTGCCATCTGTAGTGTTATGACTCAGTTAAACTATACCATCCTCCTAAAGCTGGTTTCCTGTCCTCTGTCTCACCTTGTATTCACTGTACAGCCAAGTTACGACCAATCAGGGATGGGGATGGTGTCGTCAGGGGCGGGGCTTGGCTACGATCGCTCCCAGTACGTATCAGGCCATGCCCCTCCTCATGGGATGCTGAGACAGAAATCCATTGGTGAGTCTGCCTGCCTGCCTGCCTGCCTGCCTGCCTGCCTGCCTGCCTGCCTGCATGTCTGTCTGTCTGTCTGTCTGTCTGTCTGCATGTCTGTCTGCATGTCTGTCTGTCTGTCTGCATGTCTGTCTGCATGTCTGCCTGTATGTCTGCATGTCTGCCTGCATGTCTGCCTGTCTGCCTGCCTGTCTGTCTGTCTGTCAGCATGTCTGTCTGCATGTCTGTCTGCATGCCTGCCTGTGTGTCTGTCTGCCTGTCTGTCTGTCTGTCTGTCTGTCTGCCTGTCCGGCCCCAAACCCCATTTATCTTGATCTGTTGCTAGAGTTAGAAGAGTGTCTTGCTGGTGGTCTACAGAGAAAACACAGAATGTCTTCAGATGACCCTTGACCCACAGTGATAGTTGCGACAGGACAAACCACCGTCTAACTGACCAATGGGAGGGCAGGATGACCAGGAAGCAGCCATCTGGTCACCAGCTCTCATGTGCTGTAGTTAAGACTTCCTGTTCTTCACAGTAGATATCTGACTGTACTCCTCTGTCATTCATGCTTCTGTACCTCAATGTCTCTTCTTTCTCTCCCCTCTCTCTCCATCTCTCTCTCCCTTTTTCTCTCCCCCTCCCCCTTCCTCTCCCTCTCTGGGGTATCTGTGTATCTCAGGGGTGCCTGAAGAGGAGAAGCAGTACCTCAATCCTCCGTCCGTGAAGTTCGCTCGCAGCCTCTCTGTCCCCGGCCCAGACGACATCCCCCCGCCTCCCACCACCGCCCCCCCCGACCCCCCCTTCTCCTCCGCCCCCCCACTGGGCTGGCGGGGCAAGTCTTCCCAGCAGCCCTCCGTGTCCACCTCCACCTCCAGCTCCGCCCACTACCAGCTCTACTCCCAGTCCGTCCACTTCACCCAGGGGGGCCAGGAGAGGGCTGGGGGGCCCAACGCTGCCCCCGGTGGCGGGGGAGGGCCGGAGCACGCGCCCAACTACTCGCACGCCTCCGCCCAGAGCAGGACCGCCTCCAGGAAGGGGGGCTACCCCCCGGGGGACCCTGCCGGGGGCGGGGCTAAGTCCGGCGGGATGAGGAGGGGCCACAGCAATGCCGTCCCCCCCTCCGGCGTTACCGCAGCGACGCCCCAGCAGCAACAGCTGGGCTCCCAGAACCAGGCCCAGCAGCCAGTGCGGGGGGCCGGGGGGGCTCCCAAAGGGGGGGCCCGGAGGGGCAAGGGCCCCCTGGTGAAGCAGTCAAAGGTGGAGGACCTGCGAGGGGGCCAGGGCACCGTGGGGGGGAAGGTGCCCATGGAAAAGAGCTCCATCCCCATTCCGACTATCATCGTCAAGGCCCCCTCCACCAGCAGCAGCGGCCGCAGCAGCCAGGGCAGCAGCGTGGAGGCAGAGCACCCCTCAGCCGGGGAGACCGAGGGGGCCAAGACCCCCCACGGACCCCCTCCGTCCACCCCGGCCCCCCAGCCCCCTGCCCCCCCATCTGTTCCCGCCCCCCCGCCCCCCTCGCTGCGCTCCCAGGAGAACCTGGACTTCACCAGCCAGTTCGGCGCCGCCATCGTGGGCGCGGCTCGACGCGATCGAGAACGCTTCCACGAGGCCCGCCGGAGGAGCGCCTCCTTCTTCATGTCTGCCGAGGAGGAGTTGGGGCCGGGGGAAGGAGGAGGAGGTGGGGGAGCAGGAGGGGGGTCCAGGATGCAGGCCTCCCAGCAGCTGAGTGCCCAGTCCGGGGTTCCCCCCCCTCGCCTGCGCCCCTCCAAGTCCATCGACGAGGGCATGTTCTCCGGAGACACCTTCATCCACCACACTCGCAGCATGCCCCCTGCCTTCGGCCTGCCCGAGTACTCCTCCCCCGCCCCCGACTACCAGCCCAAGTCCGTGCCCCCCGACTTCTACGGCGCGGGGGTGGGCTCCGCCCCAGCGTCCGGGGCAGGCCGGCAGCCCTCATCCGCCACCACCTTCATCCACCCTCTGACAGGTAAGGTCCTGGACCCCTCGTCCCCCCTGGGCCTGGCCCTGGCCGCCAGGGAGCGAGCGCTGAGGGACGACGGGCGGATGAGGAGGGAGAGAGGGGCGGAGCCTCACTTCAGCCGGCAGATGTCCAGCGTGGGGGCGTTTCCCTCCTCCACCTCTGCCCCGCCCGCCTCCTCCATGGCCGGGTCCAGCTCCTCCTACCTGGTCACCTCCTCCTCGCTGGCCGCCACCACGCCCACCGTGGGCCGCCCACCCTCGCCCAGGATCCTGCGGGGGGCCGGGGGGGTCTGGGGGGAGGAAGCGGGCGTGGGGGAGCGGGAGAGGGAGGGCGGAGGGGCGAGGGAGGGGCTGAGGGTAAGGTTTTCCGAAGACAAGACCGTTCACACCCACCACTACCAGCCCAGCCACAAGGAGAGGGAGAGAGACAGGTCCAGGGAGAGGGACAGGTCCAGGGAGAGGGAGGGGTACAGCAGGAAGGTGGAGCAGCCAGCCCCCGCCCAGCCCCCCTCCCAGCAGCCTCGCCGCCCCTCCTTCCTGAGGATGGAGAGCGATGCAGGCTCCTACGTCCTGTCCCTCACCCCTCCATCCCCCCCGTCTACAGCCCCCGCCCCCCCCCACACTCAGGGGGGAGGGGGGTCGGGGGGGAGTGGAATGATGGTCCTCCCCCCTCCGGCCCCCTCGGTCGATGCGGATGATGAGTTTGTCTACGCGGACCCTCTGCCCCCTCCTCTACAGTTTGCTAACAGCTTCGACAGAGGCCTTGCGGGGACCTCAGGGTACCCGCGCCAGCAGCGCCAGCCGGCCGCCCCGCCCCCGCCCCCTCCCCCCCCCGCCCCCGCCGCCCTCCCACAGAGAAGCGTTCCCGGGGTCTTACCCGCCCCAGCCCTCCCCCCAGGCGGGGGACTCCACCGCCTCCAGCCTCACCTCCTACGACAGCGAGGTGGCCAACCTCACCCAGTCGGCCCCCTCCCCCTCCCTAACCTCCCCTAACCCCCAGCCCCCGCACTCCCCCTCCAACCTCCAACCCACCTCTCTGACAGGACCCCCGCCTCCCCCCTCCGTCTCCCCCCCGCCTCCCCCCACCTCCTATCACAGACCCTTCCTCCTATCCCACTCCCACCACCTCTACAACAGCACCCCCAACCCTGGCCGCTCTTCCCCCACCCCTCCCCCCCACTCCGTCGCACCTCCTCCGGCTTACCGCAGCACCCCCTCGTCCTCCACCCCCCTCCGCGGCTCCTCCTCCACCACCACCTCCGCCCCCAGGGGGGCGCACCACCCTCCGGCCGGCAAGACAGGGGAGTCCCAGGAGACGGTGGTGGACTCTGGCATCGAGGAGCTGGACAGCCGCAGTAGCAGCGACCACCACCTGGACCGCATCCTGGCCCTGAGCGGGGCCGGGGCCGGGGCCGGGGACAGGCAGGAGAGAGCGGGAGGAGGGGGAGGAGACAGGACAGGACAGGGGGATCTCCTGGAGTCGTACATGAGCTACCTGGACGGACAGACGTTTGAGATGCACAACGCCACCGCCTCCACGTACCCCAAGAGCCAGCGCTTCAGGGAGGGCGGCCGGCAGACAGACCTCCGCAGGCAGACCAGCACCGCCCCGCCCTCCTTCCTCTCCCACAGGCGCAGGGAGGAGGACGAGGAGGAGGGGGAGGACGAGGAGGGGGAGGACGAGGATGAGGGAGTAAGGGACGGCTACAGAATGAGAGACAGACAGAACTTGGGGAGGCCCGCCTCCCCCTACCTGGAGCGCCCCCGCACCCCTGAGGTGAAGCCTCTGTGGGGGGACAGCCAGGGGGGCAGCGAGGGAGGGGGGCAGGCCTACCTGGAGGGGAGGAAGGTGTACCCGCCGGCCTCCAGCATGAAGCCCAGCATCATCACTGAGCTCAACAGCAAGCTGCAGCAGAGAGGGAAGGAGAACTGGAGCAGCCAGCGACCCCTCGGCAGACACAGGTACACAGCCAGACATGCAGCCTGGGATAGAGATGCTTCCTAGTGGCGCCACGCTTGTGTCGGTTTTGTACTCGTCCATGATGTTCAGCACTTGTGCTTGTTTCACCTGTGTGTGAAAGGAGTGGAGGTGTGAATGGTGTGGTGATGAATGTGCCGGTCGTTCGATCCCGGCAGTGTAGTGTTTGGTCATGGTGTGCCGTCTACACTGTGTGAACTTGTTTGATATCTTCTGCTTCTCCTCCATCCCACGTCTGTCTTTCGCCCAGCAGAAACAGGTAATGCCACTTCTCTCTCGTCTTTCCATCTCCACCATCCGTCACACCAAACATAAAACATGGACACCATCTTGAATTTACACCGGGGGGGTTTTCCGACAGTAAGAGAGGAAAAGGGGGTCAGTTTTAACTCTACTCAGCATTTCATAAAGACTGCAGATTTACTCCCTCTCTCGCATAATATCCTGAAATTGTTAACAGTGCGATATCTATCATCTTAACTGATCCATCATCTCAGAACTGCCAACAGCTGGTAAATTGTGGGTGGAAATGTTTGATGAAGAGCTTCTCAGGGTGCAGGGTGTGTGTGTGTACAGTCAGACAGCTTCTCAGGGTGCAGGGTGTGTGTGTGTACAGTCAGACAGCTTCTCAGGGTGCAGGGTGTGTGTGTGTACAGTCAGACAGCTTCTCAGGGTGCAGGGTGTGTGTGTGTACAGTCAGACAGCTTCTCAGGGTGCAGGGTGTGTGTGTGTACAGTCAGACAGCTTCTCAGGGTGCAGGGTGTGTGTGTGTACAGTCAGACAGCTTCTCAGGGTGCAGGGTGTGTGTGTGTACAGTCAGACAGCCTCTCGTCTCTGTCCATGAGATATAACTGCCTGTTCTCCTCTGCAGGTTCTCCGAAGACACATCTGCTCTGAGTCCTCCCTCTGCTCGCTCACAGTCCCCCTCCCCCGTGTCCCACTCCCAGCCCGCCCTCTCCCCCTCCCCCACCCCCACCTCCCAGTACCCCAACTGGACCCGCTCCCCGTCCCCCCAGCCCCCCGTGGCCCCCCAGCCCCCCCGCTCCCACTCGCCCCTGTCCCCATCCTACTCCCCCTACCCCACCTCCCCCAAACACCGCCCGGTCTACCGCACCAAAGCCCTGGAGTTCCAGTTCATCCCCAGTCGGGAGTCCAGGAAGGCCGAGTCGCACCACCTCCAGCGCCGCCGGGCCCCCAGCCCCCTCATCTCCCCCTCGGAGAGGCCCAAGGTGGGCCCCCCTCGCCCCTCGTCCCTGCCTCTCCTGCCCACCACGCCCTTCTACAGCAGCCTGTACGAGCTCCGCGGCTCCGTCACCCCTCCTTCCCCCGCCAACCCCTTGGGGGACCCCTACTTCTCCCCCTCCCCTCCCCTCTTCGCCCCCTCGGGCGCCCCTCCTCCCCCCAGCTCCTCTCTGGTGGTGTCCCGTTCACTGTCCCCCACCCACTTCCTGTCCGGGACGTCCCCCCCGCCCCTCCACCCCCTCCCCCCTCCCCCCTGCCTGAGCTACCCCCACCTCCCTCCCCCGTCGCCCACCAAGCCTTTTGCCTCCAAGCCGCTGCCCTACTGGACGAAATACGACGTGGCTGATTGGCTGGGCTACCTGAACCTAGGGGAGCACAGGGAGCGTTTCCTGGACAACGAGATCGACGGCACACACCTGCCCTCGCTCACCAAGGAGGACTACCTGGACCTGGGTGTGACCAGAGTGGGCCACCGCATGAACATCGAGCGCGCCCTCAGGAGGGTGATGGACAGGTAGGACCGAGACCACACTCACCGACCCCCGACGGCGCAAAACTTAAACCCTCCCCGTCGTGTTTCTAACCCTGTGATGGTCCCTCTCCCTGAACGCATGACCCTCAGGCAGCATGAACGCTGAGGCGGACCGGCCTCCGTGATTGGCTCCCGCGCTGAACGCTCACGCCGTGATTGGCTCCCGCGCTGAACGTTCACGCCGTGATTGGCTCCCGCGCTGAACGTTCTGTCTCCGCTCTTGTTTTATCCCAAGGGTTTCTAGCAGCCCCTTCCCCATCTCCGCCCTGTCACCCCGGAACGGACGGATAGAGAGGAGGAGGGATGACGAGAGCCGCAGCTGAAGAGGCAGAGAGAGAGAGAGAGAGAGAGAGAGAGAGAGAGAGAGAGAGAGAGAGAGAGAGAGAGAGAGAGAGAGAGAGAGAGAGAGAGAGAGAGAGAGAGAGAGAGAGAGAGAGAGAGAGAGAGAGAGAGAGAGAGAGAGAGAGAGAGAGAGAAGGGGGGATGGAGTCAATGAGGGAAGAGGACACAACTGCTGCTATCCTGTGGTGACTTCACACAACAAATGAGGAAGAGACTAAACTTTCTGGGGGTGGGGGGGGGGAGGAGGGGGAACATCACTGGGGAGACGTGAGCAGGGGGGTGAAGACGTGAGCAGGGGGGTGGAGACGAGAGCAGGGGGGTGGAGACGAGAGCAGGGGGGTGGAGACGAGAGCAGGGGGGTGAAGACGTGAGCAGGGGGGTGGAGACGAGAGCAGGGGGGTGGAGACGAGAGCAGGGGGGTGGAGACGAGAGCAGGGGGGTGGAGACGTGAGCAGGGGGGTGGAGACGAGAGCAGGGGGGTGGAGACGTGAGCAGGGGGGTGGAGACGTGAGCAGGGGGGTGGAGACGAGAGCAGGGGGGTGGAGACGAGAGCAGGGGGGTGGAGACGTGAGCAGGGGGGTGGAGACGAGAGCAGGGGGGTGGAGACGTGAGCAGGGGGGTGGAGACGAGAGCAGGGGGGTGGAGACGAGAGCAGGGGGGTGGAGACGAGAGCAGGGGGGTGGAGACGTGAGCAGGGGGGTGAAGACGTGAGCAGGGGGGTGGAGACGTGAGCAGGGGGGTGGAGACGAGAGCAGGGGGGTGGAGACGAGAGCAGGGGGGTGGAGACGTGAGCAGGGGGGTGAAGACGTGAGCAGGGGGGTGGAGACGTGAGCAGGGGGGTGAAGACGTGAGCAGGGGGGTGGAGACGAGAGCAGGGGGGTGGAGACGAGAGCAGGGGGGTGGAGACGAGAGCAGGGGGGTGGAGACGAGAGCAGGGGGGTGGAGACGAGAGCAGGGGGGTGGAGACGTGAGCAGGGGGGTGGAGACGTGAGCAGGGGGGTGGAGACGTGAGCAGGGGGGTGGAGACGAGAGCAGGGGGGTGGAGACGAGAGCAGGGGGGTGGAGACGTGAGCAGGGGGGTGGAGACGAGAGCAGGGGGGTGGAGACGAGAGCAGGGGGGTGGAGAAGGGCTGACGATCCATGGAAACACACACACCCTCCACCTACACACACACCCTCCACCTACACACACACCCTCCACCTACACACACACCCTCCACCTACACACACACCCTCCACATACACACACATCCTCCACATACACACACACCCTCCACATACACACACACAACCCCACCCACTCACACACATGCACGCACGCACATACACACACACAATAATACTCTTCCCTGCAAACAGTACACACTATGAAAACAGACAGTAGAGACTGAGGCAAAACATATTATACTGACAGCAAAAAAAGTGTGAAAACTGAGCCAAATAAGTTAAGACCTACCATCTGAAGAAGAGTGTTACTTTATTCAGCTGGGCAGCTTTCCATGTTGCTGAGTCATGAGGAGAATAGTTCTTGTTAACGCTTGTTTTTGTTCTTTTTCTAGAAGCCATCTTGTTTGAGTTCTCGCTCCTGGGGGGAGGGGGGGAGGAGGGAGGAGGGGAGGGAGGGAGGGAGGAGGAGGAGGAGAGAGAGAAGAGATCTTACAGAGATAAATCTATTGTCACTGGTGGATCTGTACATGATCTTACAGAGAGAAATCTATCATCACTGGTGGATCTGTAAGAGATCTTACAGAGAAATCTATCATCACTGGTGGATCTGTAAGAGATCTTACAGAGATCACTGGTGGATCTGTAAGAGATGTTACAGAGAGAAATCTATCATCACTGGTGGATCTGTAAGAGATGTTACAGAGAGAAATCTATCATCACTGGTGGATCTGTAAGAGATCTTACAGAGATCACTGGTGGATCTGTAAGAGATGTTACAGAGATCACTGGTGGATCTGTAAGAGATCTTACAGAGATCACTGGTGGATCTGTAAGAGATGTTACAGAGATCACTGGTGGATCTGTAAGAGATGTTACAGAGATCACTGGTGGATCTGTAAGAGATGTTACAGAGATCACTGGTGGATCTGTAAGAGATGTTACAGAGATCACTGGTGGATCTGTAAGAGATGTTACAGAGATCACTGGTGGATCTGTAAGAGATGTTACAGAGATCACTGGTGGATCTGTAAGAGATCTTACAGAGATCACTGGTGGATCTGTAAGAGATGTTACAGAGATCACTGGTGGATCTGTAAGAGATGTTACAGAGATCACTGGTGGATCTGTAAGAGATGTTACAGAGATCACTGGTGGATCTGTAAGAGATGTTACAGAGAGGGCTCTTTCTCTGAGAACAGGGCCAGTCCTGTCTGGATGACTGTGCTTCCCTGTTGAGAGGGTGCTGCTCCCAGTGCGGCCTGGTCACCAGGACCTTCAGCATTGTATTTTTCTCTAGCTTCTTGATAATCTCAAGTCTTATAACGGCATACCTGTATATACAGACTGGTCACTGTATTACACATCTGTAGCAAAAATAAGTGCCCAGACCAACAGCATAGAAAATGAAAACTCACATAGACACGCATACACACACACACACACACACACACACAACAACACACACAAACATATCACTATGGAAACAACAGTGCGCGCACATGCACTCATGCATACCCACAAGCATCCGTCTATGTTTGTGTTAGAATCAATGGGACACCTTAAATATACAGTATACACTATGTTTGGATCCTAGACTTAACAGTACACAAAAGAGGACTTTCGGTCGTCAAGGAAACATGTTACACGACACTGAAAACAGAACTTCTCTGAAGATTTAATCAATTTACTCTGAAAGACTTCTTGGATATTGAAACAACTGTTCTACAACTGTCCTAATGTTCTCTGTCCGAACGAGAGACAGAAAAGGAGAGGGGAGGAGGACAAACTGCCAAATCTCCCTCTTCCCCAACCAACCCCCCCCCCCCATCTCCTTCCACAAACTGCGCTCTCTCTACAGAACCTTCTGAGGATGTGAGGGACTAACACCCAAATCACTGGGACTGGAGAGATATGCTAACAGCCGTTTTAATACTGATTGTTCTTACAACAATTTTTAAACTTTAAATGGGTCTGGAATACAGCTACTGATAAGAGAAGAATTGTTACCATTATCATTAGTATCGTCGTCCTTATTGTTATGACTGCATCTGCTAGGAGCTGTAGTTCCCTGCTCGCCTCCCCTGATGACATGGCGCTGTTGAGCATGTTATCGTTTCATCAACGCAATCCATTAATGCTGTCATGTGCAAATACCACATATTAATATCTTTACATGATCTTATAAAGGTAAAAATACAGAAGGACAAGGTCTTATATGTCACTATATGAAACGCAATCACACAATATTTAATCAAAAATAACCAGTGCAGAAGGATAGTACTGTAGCTTAAAGCTGACTAGTTTAAGGCAGTTGAATGTCCTTGCAAGGGACACAGGCTTCAAAGTAAAAGTGTGTTTTTATGAGTTAAATAGTTTGCTAGATGTCATAGATGACATGCTTCTTGTGAAGTGGAGATATAGAGCAAATACTGTTTATTTCTACTTCTGTGGTGATTGTGAAACATCAAAATCATGAGATGCGATTTATAAAAGTTTCCTTTTCCGAGAGAACAGATCTGTTGTATCTCCTCAGTGAGCAGTATCTCCTCACCTGTGAGCAGTATCTCCTCACCTGTGGGCAGTATCTCCTCACCTGTGGGCAGTATCTCCTCACCTGTGGGCAGTATCTCCTCACCTGTGAGCAGTATCTCCTCACCTGTGAGCAGTATCTCCTCACCTGTGAGCAGTATCTCCTCACCTGTGGGCAGTATCTCCTCACCTGTGAGCAGTATCTCCTCACCTGTGGGCAGTATCTCCTCACCTGTGGGCAGTATCTCCTCACCTGTGAGCAGTATCTCCTCACCTGTGAGCAGTATCTCCTCACCTGTGGGCAGTATCTCCTCACCTGTGGGCAGTATTTCCTCACCTGTGAGCAGTATCTCCTCACCTGTGGGCAGTATCTCCTCACCTGTGGGCAGTATCTCCTCACCTGTGAGCAGTATCTCCTCACCTGTGAGCAGTATCTCCTCACCTGTGGGCAGTATCTCCTCAGTGTGCAGGAATATCTCACTCTCATCCACTCACCATCTCTTGGATTTAAGAACTGTGAACATAATAATAATCATGCTCCTTCCACACATGGCACTTTACATTATGCAGGAACTGAAAGGTAACTTGATTGGGGAGAACGCCAAATCAATAGCTTTTGGAAAATCTCTGTATTTCTGTATCACATTCATGCCAAAACTTTCAGTTTCCCAGACATGGATTAAACCTAGTCCTTGACTAAAACCCTCTTCAGTCAAGATCTTCATTGAAGTTTTCTTACTTTAAGACTTGGCTTAATCCATGTCTAGGGAACTGGGCCTAGAACTTTCCATGATCCCTAAAAGGGCATTGCTTCACTGTCCCATAGTCCTACTACTGTTGCTGAACTCAAATATAAGGGCTCTTCCATGACCTCCCTCTGCTTAAAAACACCCCGCCCCCACTCTCTCTCTCACCGTCTCTCCCTCCTTCCCTCCTCTCTCACCTAGGAGTCCTGAAGCATGCCTCATGTCTTGGTTCATATCGCATGAACGCTGTCACCGTTTTACATCTTCCACTCACGTCTTCTTTTGACAGCGTAAAAGTGGGGACTTCAGATCAGAATGCTGTACATTCACACCGGCAGTTTCCTCTGCGGATTCAGTGGTTTCCACATCCGCCAGGACCATAACTACACTTATGCAAGTGATATAGCAATAAGGACGATGACAATCACGCTCATCCTAATTATGGTTTAAGATGTGTATACAAAAAAACTAAAGTTCTAAAGAATCTCTGTCTTCCAAATAATGTTTATCATGAAAAAGGTACAATTTACGTTATTTAGCTGAAGTGCTTTCTATACAGCCCTTCTCGTTCCCCCACCCTCCAATCTCCTTCCAACACAACTGTGTGCGTCACATGTTTTAGTATCACAACCTCAGACAGCAGCAGCAATGTGCCAACAGGCCACATGTTTATACAGCTTATCCTCACTGCATTAGTTATCAATGTTCATCTAAAGGCTTCATCAACTCTTCTGGTTTGACCCCAGTTTATTTGAGTGGACAAATGTGCAAGACTTTCCCCATCTCAGCCGCGTCATGTGACAGAGACATGCGCGGTTCTGGAGACATGCACCACTCTGAAGGAATTGGTCTGGCTGTATAGAAAGCATCTTGTTTACGTTTAAGAGATCTTTTAAAAATGAAAATATGAACAGATGAGCTTACTTACAGAATATATATGTATATTTTATATACATATACACACACATTCATATAAATATATGAATTTCAAATGTTTTAAGAGATGAATAATAAATTGTTAGAATTATAATAAAGATGCAGAAATACAAGTACAGTGTTGCGTCTCATTTAGAACTCTTTATTTAATTTTCAATGACAAATCTC
Source organism: Osmerus eperlanus (assembly GCF_963692335.1). Lineage (NCBI taxonomy): Eukaryota > Metazoa > Chordata > Actinopteri > Osmeriformes > Osmeridae > Osmerus > Osmerus eperlanus. The sequence goes on from NC_085019.1 coordinate 24,024,753, forward strand.
AAGGTGTTCAGTACATAGTTTGACCAGTCATAGGACATCATATGTTGTGCATTAACTTCTCTGAAGCAAGGCCAGCTTCTAGACCAGGTGGCTGTCTCACTCCAGGAACACACAACACCACATACCTTACCTGCAGAAGAAGAAAAGAGGTTAAAAAAGATTCAGAGGAAGGAATTACATAAACCACCTCAAAAGGTTTTGATTTCAAAGGTCTCCTCAGGGTCTGCCTTGTCAAGGGCAAAGCTGCACTTCGTCGTCATGCTATCAGAGCCCAGTGCTGAACATCACAGGAGCGACAGGTGGGAGCAGGTGAAACTCACCTGATAAGAGAACAGCTGGACAACAGCTCCAACACCATCTCTGAAAGACACAGGGGCGAGATTAACACAGCTGCGACCACACCACCCAGACCTCAGCACGGTAACCTCTCCTCAGACTCCGGCTTGTCAGGGCCGGAGATGCACGTTGTCGCCACGGTAATTCAGAGCCCAGTGCAGTACATCATTGATGGAGAAGGCAACTTTGATTCCAATTGATTTAGTCCGGTAAATAACATACTAGTTTAGTTGTACTCATCAGAATAATTTGAAAGTGTACCACACAGACGTTTCTGATTATTGGTTTATAGCTACATCTAGTGGTTAATGGGGGTCATGTTTCTACCTGATCTGGTTTCCTGGCGAACTCCCGTTTGCTACACCGGCAACATCTGAAAAGGGAAAACAAAGTACGGCATGTATGGCATTCTCAATGCGTTATGAATTTCCTTTGCCAGCCGATTCGCTAGATTAGCATAGCGTTTAGCGTGTCCTCAGACTCTGGCTTGTCACGGCCAGAGATGCACTTTGTCGCCACAGTAATTCAGAGCCCAGTGCAGAACATCACGGGACTCATGCACACAACGCGTTAAAGATCATTGTTACTACATGTATTGTTACTACATGTGACTTCAGAGGGGCTAGCTGGCTCGAATAATTAAGATTTAGACAGGACCGTAGACATAGTTCAAGCCAGCTAGCCAACTGGCTAGGTAACGAACTGGTTAAATTCGATAATAAATAACGTTTTGTAGCGAGATTAATGAGAGCAAATCACAGCACCAGTAGGTAAACAATAACTACGGATACACTGAATTAAAGACCGCAGTTCATTCTACCTTCTAAAGGAATCTTCACATGGAACACACTGGAAGTTGGACGCACACGTGTCCAGCCTGCCGTAGTTAGCTAAGGAAGAAAGGCCGTACAACAAAGATGGCCGATTTTATACGACAGTTTCTAAGAAGGACCCTACTGCTGTCTATAACGGTCGCCTTACCAAAAATATTTATTTTCTCCCACATATTTGGCTAATAATTAGAAACTTAACACGTACAGAAATTAACCAGGCCACTGCATACATTTAAGCATTAAACTCTTTATGCATCCAATTGTATTTTTCCAAATGTCACCACCTTGTAATTTCAAGGGTGTTTGAATAATTTGTTTGGTCGTTGACATGACTCACGCAGCCTTCCTTGTTTTTAACGAGGTGGTGGCGGGCACCACACAATACAGAGTCTGACTCACAGTTTCAGCTGTTTTATTCGTGAAATGACATGTCCTGACAAGGCAGAGCCCACAAGTGTTGCATAGCTAGGCATGAGGTAACTAGGAATGTGCTCTTGAGTATGGCTCCCCTGTTCAAAGTTGCCCAGCTTCTCTCTCTCTCTCTCTCTCTCTCTCTCTCTCTCTCTCTCTCTCTCTCTCTCTCTCTCTCTCTCTCTCTCTCTCTCTCTCTCTCCACTAACACACGTAGAATGTCCACCGGATGTCGCAGCCAGCTGTGGCAGACCCCCTGGGGAGCGAGGGAGGGAGAGAGAGAGAGAGAAAGAGAGAGAGAGAGAGAGAGGGAGAGAGAGAGAGGGAGGGAGAGGGAGAGAGAGAGAGGGAGGGAGAGAGAGGGAGAGAAGAGAGGGTGGGATAGAGGGAGAGAGCGAGAGGAGAGAGAGAGAGAAGAGAGGGAGAGGAGAGAGGGAGGGAGAGAAGAAAGGGAGAGGAGAGAGATTGAGAGAGGGAGGCTGGTGTTTCACTTATCTCAACCGAGGAGTCTGAGTGATTTTTGGGGGAGTTTTCAGTAAATAATATAAAATGATAAAATGACTGTATTCACAGATTGTTCATAACATTTTCATTATTTGCACACATTTTTATTGATGTTGGTGACTAGACCAAACACTTTAAGCCACAACAGTCATCTTCACTTCATTGAGAGTAGAAGAGACAGGAAGAGAGGGAGGGATAGAGAGAGAGAGAGAGAGAGAGAGAGAGAGAGGGAGAGAGAGGGAGGGGAACCGTCCAGTGGTGAGGTGTGGGGCAAGAGAATTACTTTCCTGCAGCTGTTTTGGAGAGAGCCAGAGAGAGCGGGGGAGAGCAGAGAAAGGGGGAAATACAGACTCCTCTGGCTCTGAAAGTAGAGAGAGAGAGAAGAGAACCGAGAGCTGGAGCACGGCAAAGTCCTGGAAAAGAAGGAGACACCGCAGGACTGTGACAGAGACGAGAGAAGAGAGAAACGCAGAGAAAACAAAACCAAGCACAGAGGGAGGACCAACAGTTGCCGAGTGAGAGGTAGTAAACTTGATTCTGTCCCGAGCTCATACGGTAGCTTCTACAGCTGGACTGAAACAAATCTATTCCTGTTGTATGCGTTCATGTGGCGCTATATATCTCCTCTAGGCACGGGCTTATGTGCTGAGGTATGTGTGACAGTCATATTGGGGTTAGGGGGAGGAGAGAATGTGTTGCAGAGGGGGTGAGGGGGACATGGCTGGGAGCAGAGGAGAGGGGGGGAGAAGGGGGGACCAGGGGAGAGAAAGCCGGCGGTTAGGGTTTGGATCTGTTTTTCATCGATAGCTTTGAAAGTTAGTTCAGAAAACTTTTTTTTCTGGGCGGGAGATTCTCGAGTGCGCTCTGCTGCTGTGGGCCATCTTCAGGAAGACAGTTTGGGTTTTTCCTGATCTGCCTACGGGGCTTCTGTCACTGAAAACATCCATATTTGGAGGCTCAGATTGTTTCAAACCCGTGCCAGTTGAAGATGGTAAGTGATGCAAGCGCTGTACTCATCTTTGGTTTATATAATAACTTCTACAGTAACACTTTTCACTGGCTGGAAACAGGCATCACTTGATCTCTGCTTTAGATTAGTACTATTGTTAGGATTGACTGAAGTTATTTCTGAGATCAAAGGTCAATCTTATGGAATGTTGGAAAATACCAGGGGGAATGAAGAACATATATCTAATGCTGTGAAATCAGGGAGAGGTACTGTCATCGCTCTCTCTCTCTCTCTCTCTCTCTCTCTCTCTCTCTCTCTCTCTCTCTCTCTCTCTCTCTCTCTCTCTCTCTCTCTCTCACTCTGTCTAAGTCTCTCTCTCTTTCTCTGTCTGTCTCTCTTTCATTCTCTTTTCATCCTGTCGCTCCAGTCCTGGGGGGAGATGGGAGACCAGAGATGGGACAGGAAGTAGGAGTCAGAGGTTAACAAGGAGGTGATTAATTCTACTTCTTGCCCCCTGTAACGTGTAAAGAAACTGAGGACCCAGAGAGGGAGAGAGAGACACAGAGAGAGAGAGAGAGAGAGAGAGAGAGAGAGAGAGGGAGAGAGAGAGACACAGAGAGAGAGGGAGAGAGGGAGAGAGAGACACAGAGAGAGAGGGAAAGAGGGAGAGAGAGACACAGAGAGAGAGAGAGAGAGAGAGAGAGAGAGAGAGAGAGAGAGAGAGAGAGAGAGAGAGAGGGGGATGGAGCTAAAAGACGAGTGTGTGCTCTCCTCTTCTCCCCTGCACTGGTCTTGTGACAGAGGGGGTTCTCCTCTCCTCCTCTCTCCTCTCCTCCTCTCTCCTCTCCTCCTCTCTCCTCTCCTCTCAGTGCCCGAGGAGGGTTTTGCTGGTGAGCGTGTTGGGATCATGTGGGTGTCCGTGTGTGTGACGGCTCTTTTGTGTGTCACCGAGCATGTGAGCCTAGCTCATGAATGTGTTTTTTTGCATGCAAATTTGTGTATGCGTGAGTGTGTGGGAGTGTGTGTGTGTGTCTGTTTTCAAAGGGGCAAGACAAGCCCACCAGAAGGGAACCAGGGAGAGAGAGTAGAGATGGGGTCGACCTTTACCCCCTGTTTATTTTAGGGAAGGCTCGAGTTTCAAGCTGGAAGGGGCATTCCGTCTCGGGTGAGAGCCTCACAGCAGAGTTAGCCTCCAGAGATCCTGTTTTACAACACCGTACTCTCTGCTGCTAATGCTTACACAGTATCAGACCTCCAGCAACAAAAAGCAGTCGTCTGACAGTTGAACATCAAAAATGAATAAATAGCTAAATATTTATAAATACTGTTGGTACATGATTATAAAAATTCTTCCTAAATGTAATATTACATTTAACCTTTAATTCATCATGACCGAAACGCCAATAGTTATGCTTGCCAGGTTGACGAAAGACCATTGGCCCAACTTGCATACGCCCACTTCAATCCACTATGCACGCATCACTTCCGCATTTTCCATAAGCCAAGTCAACAACTTCCGGTATCGAGCAGTTACGTTAGTTCTTAAACACAAAATGCATTTTTTTACGAGGAGTTCGGGTTGTCTTCCCAATATGACAATCAACGATGTATATAGGAATCTATGTTGCTGCCCTTCAAACAAGAGGGAAAAGGGGTTCAAATTGTAAGTTAAGAGCTACTGTACATCAACAATTGCGAAGGTAAGGTTTATCTAACTCACTAAAAGTAGCTAGCTAGGCTAGCTCTAGCTCTAGCTATCTAGGATTTGAGCAGTAACGTTAGCAAAAGTTTTTTTTTATTATCATAATTTACTCAATTATGTCAGCTTGCTTGCTAGTCGTTATTGTTAACTCACATAAACTTGTTCTGTATGGATACTGTAATGTAACATGTCTTTCTCTGTTTCTAACAAAAATCTGGTGACTGGAGAGATCTCCGTGAGGGCGACCTGTTATCGGTCGATGGAAAAAAGCTCGTACAATTCTCTTTACAATATGTGCTTACTGTGGCGCTGATGGACACTTTGTCTTCTTTGATCGCTCAAATACATTTAGCCATGAAAGGGAACTGTTTGGCTCTGTGGTGTTGTTAAACATGTTAAACATGTTAAACATGTTAAACATGCGTGAATTAATTGAACAGAAGTGTTGGGCTGCCGCTACTATATTTGAGCCAGGCAAAGTGGAAAAAGTCGTGAATGGCAGCTCTAAACTATTCAGCTTATATTCACCACATCACAGTAACATTATGGGCTGTAACTGTGCTGGT